>NC_052514.1:36308385-36355517 GCF_014356525.2 Nilaparvata lugens | reverse complement strand
AACATCGATGTTTACTGTTCGATGTTTTTCACTCATCGATGTTCAGGAGAAAAAAACATCGATGCTTTGTCTTTCGATACCCATCCCTACTTTCAACCTCAATGCAACTTGAATTATATTTTAATATTTTTCTTTTGGGACTTGAGGCCAAATATTGATTGCCAAGCAAAGCAATTCTGTGAGCTACCGGAAGCTCGCGATCGACTGTTTGGCGACCACTGTTCTAAACGGAAGGAAGGGTTCGTGAGTAAGACAAAGGTTAAGCGTTGCTACAACTGGTTGAGATTTCAAGTATTAACTCAGATTCCAAGAAACATTTAATTCGTAAACGAAGCCAAAAATCACGCACTCTGCCCACACTGGAAGACAGGAACCTTTCAACGAAGGAACAAACAATGAGTCCTGGAGAAGGATTGAATGCTGTCAACTGGATAATAACCAAACCTTGGTCAACATGCGAACGTGTTCTTGGAAGTTATTTTCCACCAACAATTTGAGAGATTGACATAAGTTGAGGAACGAGATTACTAGCAAAATTGGGAAGAAGAGATTAAGAAAGAAGAGAGGAAAGTAGGGAAGCAAGAAGAAGAAGAAGAAGAAGATGATGAAGAGGACGAAGAAGATGAAGAAAAAGAAGAAGAAGTAAAAGAAGTTCACAAGAAGAAAGCTGATGAGAAGGAGAATATGACGATTGCAAGAGGAACAAGAGAAGATGGATAAAAAATCGAAGAAACAGATGTTTAAGCTTAACTACAAAATCAGGAAATGATGATGCATCTGTAGAACTGTAGATGAGAAAGCTACGACTCAGATATTTGAAACAAAGACGAAGAGGAAGCACAGAGAGAGCAATCAAAACAAGATTGAAAATTGGCAAAATGAGAAGAAAAGTAGTGAAAAAGCAGAAGACGAAAACCACGTGAAAGACGAAGAGAAAAAGTATGGGTAAGTGGATTCTGGTAACAGGGAAGAGTCGGGGAAAGAGGAAGGAGAAGGAAAACAATAAGAATTAGAAGAAGAAGGAGAATATATGAAGAAGAAGGAGAGAACGAAGAGGAGGAAGAGAGAGAACAAGAAGAGAAGAAGAATTAAAATAGCTAGAAGGTAGAAATTAATCCTAAGTGAACGGAGAGTAATAAGAATTTGAAGAAGAAGAATTCAAAGAAGAAAAAGAAGAATTTAAATAGGAAGAGGAAGAAGAAGAAGAAGAAAAAGAATTTAAATAGGAAGAGGAAGAGGAAGAACACAGAAGAAGAAGAAGAAGAAGAAGAAGAAGAAGAAGAAGAAGAAGAAGAAGAAAAATAAGAAAGATTAAAATGGTAAGAGGAAGAAAAGAAGAGAAGAAGAAAAAAGAAAAAGAAGGAAGAAGAAGAAGAAGAAGATTATGAAGAAGGAGAGAACGAAGAGGTTGATTGATTGATTGAGTACTTTATTTATGTAGATTACAATATATACTGTCTTATACACTTATATACAAGCTTACAATACAGCAAAATTATAGATGAATTTACATAATATAGACTAAGAAAAAATTATTGAACTGTATATTATATGAAAAAGTAATTTGTAATATAATAATAACTATAGATAATTATATGTTATGCATCTACATGAATGGCGGAGCTTTGGACATATCAATGTCCATTCTTCGGAAAGAATATTAAAAATATCCTCCCCACTACCTCTCTACCAAAACGTTAATTTAATTATTAAACTAAGGATTTATTTATTGATGTTAATTTTTTAAAAGTTTTAATCAATATAAATATTTAAAAGAGAAAAAATACAGAAAATTGATAGAGTAAATTAATTATATAGGTAGATAAGATCAAATTATTGATTAATAAAATGAAGTAGGCTGAAAGTAGATCAGGTAATCAACTTTCAGTAATATACAGCAGCATGCAGTGGATAATTAAAATAACATGAGTTTATATATATATATGGGTGGAAGAGAGAGAACAAGAAGTGAAGAGAATTAAATCAAATCAAATCAAATTTTTTCACCAATCACAACAGTTTCACATGAAAATGAGTAAATAATTTGTAGTTAATAATTGGCGTGGCTAGAAAATAAATCTTGTTCTCTAGCCACAAGTTCAAAACATTTCTTACCTATATTTTAACATAATTTTTTTCTTTTTTTTTCTTTTTCTTATTATTATCAATAATATTATAACAATTTTTTCCTTTTTTTAATCTGAATTGTATTGTACAAATATTAAGGAACAGATTTGGGGTGACCCCCGTTGTCTCCATTTATGAATGAATAATAAATAAATAAATGATTTTAGAATTAAAGAGCTAGAAGGTAGAATTAATCCTAAGTCCACCGGAGAATAATAAGAAGATAACAACAAGAAGAATAGAGAGAACGAAAGGAAGAAGGGATAGAACAAGAAGATGAGAAGAAGTAGAAAAACTAGAAGGTTGAAATCAATCCTATGTGAACCAGAAAAACGTAGAACATGTAGCCTATAATCGTAGTGTGGTATTACTATAAATCAAATTCATGTTTGATTCAAGTATGTAATCATCTCAATTTCCGCATTCCAGTGGTCAGATCAAATTATTCTATCAAACGGCTACAGCTTCGTTTAAAATGTATCCAGTTTATCAGGGCAGATTCCTGCACATTCCTCATGTTTTACAGTGGAATACACTGCAAACGGTTGGCACAGGTTGAATATGAAGCATCCATGTTATTCAATTTATTCAGATTGATAAAACTTTGACGATGAGATCACTGTACAATTCACTCTGCTAAAGTGAAAGCTAGAAAATCGACCAAGAAAACTTCATAAATTTTATAATATCAACACGCTTTATCAAGTGATTTTTAGACGGGAAATTTTATCCTATTGTATTAAGCGAGCAATTTATGTATTAATATATCTGGTTATTTTTATATTTGACTAGCCGGCAGACTCGCTTCACTCGACATATCCGTCTAGACCCCCGACTGGATTGTCCAAAAATGAGATCGCTTCGCTCGCGTGCATGTAGACCTCAGCGGAACCTCTGTACCGAATTTGAACGTATTATGTCAATTTGATCACGAAAAACACCTGTTACTATATCGACTCAACTCAACTTGATGCCAACCTGACAAAATTTTTAATTTAGTTCCCAGAACAACTATTTCGAAGAAGGACATTTCAATTATAATTTCAAGATATTGGAATAAGAAGAATATACATGCTAAAAGACGAACTTTTTCCATTAAAAAACTCCCTTAGAGTTAAAATATCGCCAAAAGATTTCTTAGTGCGCCTCTATAGGGTCAACTGAACATACCTACCAAATTTGAACGTTTTTGGTCCGGTAGATTTTTAGTTCTGCGAGTGAGTGAATCAGTCAGTGAGTGAGTGCTATTTTGCTTTCATATATATATATATATATAGATTTATTTTTATAGCTGGTTATTTTTATATCTGGTTATTTATGTTTAACGGATCTCGAAAACGGCTCTAACGATTTTCACGAAATTTGGAACATAGTAGGTTTATGATATAAAGATTCGATTGCACTAGGTCTCATCCTTGAGCAAACTCGCTGAACGACATTAAAAGGATAATTCATCCTGTGGATAGTAAAAAAGTGAGTATGTTAAAAATCAAAATATCGCATCCCCGAAATTCATAATATAACGTATAGCCAGCTGTGAAATATAAACACGACCATTTTAGAGAATTGTGTTCTGTTTATAAATAAATCAAAATAACGAGCGAAGCTCGGTGCCCCGATATTGATATGTAATGAAGGTAAGAAGACTGTAGTGAGGTCCACGTTATAATGGCAGTGTTTGAATTACCAACAGTATTGCTATCCTTGTCTATCATTCAACAAAGCGAATAGCTCTTGTTCTTTATCGTTTTGCTCTGTTGCCAGATCGTCTTTAATCGAGAATATTTTACTAGCAGGGAACCCCTGTTTCGCAAGGGTCCATTTCAAAACTTGACAAACTGAAAACTTGAAATAAAATCTTGAAGGATTGATAATAGTTCTATAACCATCATCCTCGGGTTAATTAAGAATCTCTGTGCAAAATTTCAGGTTAATCAGCCCAGTAGCTCAGACGTGATGATGCGTCAATAGTACCATAAAACCTACTAACTATTTTGCGTTGCCATGTTGCAAATCTGGAGTGCAGAAAAAATTTTCCCGCACTAGAGCGGAAAAGTGAATCTTTAGGTATTGTAATCAGTACAGGACAGCAACTTTCCGAGGTAGCTGTAGGAAAAATAATTTTCCCAATAATTATTATTATAATCATTAAACGAAAATCCCAATTAAATGCTGTGAATCACCCGAAGACTTCTGCAACTGCAAATATTTACAACAGGGTAAACAGCTAGATGGAAATTCTACGAGCGCTACTATACAAAAATTATTTGTCAGCCCGGGAATCGAACCCAGTACCTCCTAATTGCCGGTCAGGAATGCTTACCCTTACACCAAACTGACAATCTCTGGATAGCAGCAATCATTTTATAATCATTTTCTATCCCGTAAGTGTACAAGCCAGTTCTTTCCTTCATTATAGTATAGATAATAAAATCGTATTTTTGCTTCCACAGTCTATAACACTTACACAAAACCTTTTTTCAGGACGATCCCCTATTATTTCTAAAGAAGTTGATTGTCACGATTTCTAAATCCCAATTGTTGTGAAAGATCTCTCCAATCCACATCTAGTTTTGGGTGTGTCCATACATTGTTCTTCAATCTCAATAAATTACGGGTTACGAAATAATGCAAACAATTCTAACACCTTAGATCTACTCGGCGTTTTCAATTGAAAAATCCACCTTCATGTCTGGACTGCACTCAGAAAAGAATAACAAATACAAGACTCTTCTAACAAAGTGTTACTTCAAGTCTTTCTTGGTCATGCATATTTATAGCTCCAAAGTGATAGATGTATAGTGTATTTTTCTCATCTCCAGTCATGTCAGAGTACCTGAGATTGATCAGGTGCGACCTGAAAACTCTGACAACAGACCTGAGCCAGTCAGGTCACTCGTCATTATTATTATAATTTAGTCTCCAGTACTTTGAACGAAAATGGTTCAGAATGCTTCATGATTTTTACTGAACTTCCAAGGCCAAGCTGAGGGCATGTCAACAAGGGCTAAAAAAGAAAGTTTCCTAGATCTTGAATTAATCAAACTTTTGAATAGAATTTGTCTCTATTAATGTGCGTACAGACTTATGCACCACGAACACGCGTATTTCACTTCTCATCAGCTGGTGCTATGCTTAATATATCTGTACTTGTACAGAAACAGTAAAGCCCTGGATACACATACATAGGTTTTTTTCGTACGATATTTTGCCGTCCTTATAAATTCTATTGGATTAAACGGAGCTTGTCAAACATCATCTGTTTAATCCAATAGAGTTTATAAGGACGGAAATATATAGTACGAACAAAAATTGATGTATGTAGTGTGTGTGTGTGTGTGTGTGTGTGTGTGTGTTGTGTGTGTGTGTGTGTGTGTGTGTGTGTGGTGTGTGTGTGTGTGTGCGTGCGCGCAGGACTTAAGGCTGTGCAAAGTCTAAAAATAAACTTTCTACTGGTGATATTTTTCAAAGTTTTTCGATTTGTATATCATCAAGCTATCAAAATGAAAAAGTTTTCTCAGAAAAACATTTTTTCCTATCATTACTTTTTGAGATATGAGCGTCTAAAGTTTAAATTTTGGGACAGAACATTTCAAATTCGGTAAGAGATAAATCCATGAGATTTAGAGGATGAGTTCTTTATGTAAATTAAATAACTTTATCAAAAATTGATATTTTCAGAAAACTTTAGTTTTACTAGATCAATAATAGCATGAAGAATCAAACCCCTAAATCTTATGGATTTATCTCTTACTGAATTTGAAATCTTCTGTCCCAAAAATTTAAACTTTAGACGCTCATATCTCAAAAAGTAATGATCGGAAAAAATGTTTCCCTGAGAAAACTTTTTCATTTTGATAGCTTGATGATATACAAATCGAAAAACTTTGAAAAATATCACCAGTGGAAAGTTTATTTTTAGCCTTTGCAAAGCCTTAAGATACAGTTCTTATAATAAACACCTTTTCGCCACACTGCACAGAAAGCAGCTGTTTTCCAGTCCCTACGTAGATCTGAAAGACCTTGTTTGCAGACGACGTCAGAAAAGGGTTTCTTTTCCGGTCTAGGCCAGAAAGTTGTCTCTTTCCAGCCGCTCATGGAAGTAGTTAATAAGTCATCCGCTAGATAGGGCGAGTGTCCACTTTCATCATCAGCTGAAGTCGCCATGATTTCAGTTCCAGTTTCGAATCAAACTAATTCGCTTTGCAACCAGTTTTATTCAATCATTTATTGTTGATCAGTGCATTCCGAATTTTCAAAAATGCTTGAAGATGACTGTGGTATTCCAAGTGAAATTTTAAAAGAATCTGAAATCCTGACTGCAAATCTTCTACCACTAAAATCAAGAGATAGGTACGATAGCTTAACGAGTATTCTTTATTTTGTATTCTTTATTTATTTTGTCAGCAATACCTGTAGTGTGGCGAAAAATATCGTTCGCACCACGGGCAAAAATGTTTTTCCAGCTCTCAATCTTTTCTAGTCCTCGGCCTACGGCCTCGGACTTGAAAACCGATTTCGAGCTGGAAAAATCTTATTTTCTGCTCCAGGTGCGAAATATACTATTACAGAATGATGATAGATACGTGTTGCCTAACTTTTCAGCTGCTTCAGCCCTGCTTCTCAATTAAACACCATTGGTTCATATGGAAGTGTTCACAGCTTTCATACATTGCAAAATCGGAAATCAATGAACACTCCCGTAAGAACTTATCGTCAGCAAAACAGAAATTTAGAGAAGCATATCTGGAGCAGCTGAAAATTTCAACAACATATATCTACGATTTGTTACAATGGAAAACATTCTATTCGCAAATCTTGGATGTCCTATTTCTATTGAGTGAATTGGCATTGAGAGTTGTTACCTCACAGTGACGATTGATAGAAGACAATGAAGTCTCGTCCAAGATTAAGCACATCAAGCTCAACCTGCTAAGCACCGTTAGCAAGTTAAGTTATCCGTGTCGAAGGCATTCTAGAGGAGAAGAGAAAAAGTGGGGGAAAGATAGAAAAAAGGATAAGCGAAAGACAATGGGATCGAATTCAACGTTGGTGGAGAAGATAATGTTGGAGTGACAAGAATTGGTAACAGGCAGAATGAGAGAAATAATATGGAATAGAATTAGAAGATAATATAAGAAAAAGATAAGATAAGATAAGTGCCAAGAATTGAATAAACTTAATCAATAACCTCAGGAATAACCTCAATGAGAGATAGTGTGACAAGGAGGGGAGGAGAACGAGTAAAAGAGAGGAGATGTGAAACATAGAAATGTAAATGAATGAATGAATATAATAGACTATTATACGATAATAATCAATGAGTATTATACGATTGTTATAGAATTACATTTCATTTATAGAGGACTACAAATAAATGATGAGGAAGACAAATGGAATGGAAGATGAGAAAGAGAATATGCAGAGACTTTTTGTGTAGTTGAGAAGTTGATATTGTGGTAATTATTCATATTATTCAAAAACCACAGACTTTATTTTAAACTAACTTTTATTGATAGTTTTCTAACTATCAATAAATCTGTGGTATTTGACAATTTCTAAGACTGCTTATTTGATCAACAGTGGTGAAAAGTGGTCATGCATGCAGTACGAAAAAAATCAATTTCTCTGTTATTCTTGACCATCTTAATAAATTAGTATCATTGGAATCGTGAAAAATTTGCTAACTTTTTTGTCTCTTGTAAATTTTCTGTAAAATGGACGGTTTTCGAGATATTCGCCATCAAAAATTTAAATGGCCGCCATTTTGAAAAATTTCAACGAAAATTTTTTTTTTATTTTTTATAGTTGAGTCTTTATAGCATAAATATTCATGCCAATTTCAGATCAATACAACATTTCGTTCTTGAGATAAAATTTTAAGTGAAAAAACAAAATGGCAGCTATAAAGGATCCGCTGAGTTTTGGACACTTCAAATATGACATTTGTAGTCTCCTAGCATCCAGGTACAATACCCTAAAATTCTCGACACTACTTCTGAAACACTCTGTATATCAGAAAATAATTAAGTAGAAAAAAGAAGATAAAGGAGAAAGAAGAAGGAGAAGAGGAATATTTGAAGGTTCGGGACAGGAGAGGTTCAGAATCTAGTACAGGAGAAGGCAAGAAAAGAGATAGAAGCAAATACAAATATCAATGAAAATGTGATGAGTGGAAAGGTAGACGACAGAACAAGAAGATAAAGATCATGTTGTAGAAGGAAAAGGTGAATATACAGTGAAGAAGGAAGTAGTATAATGGGGAGAAGGAAAATAGGAAGAAGGAGAAGAGGATGATGATGATGATAATCATGAAGAAAAGAAGATGAAGATGAGGAAGAAGGAGAAGATGGATCAAGATGAAGAAGATCAAGAAGAACAACAACAACACGGAGAAGAAGAAGAAGGAGAAGAAGAAGAAGAAGAAGAAGAAGAAGAAGAGAAAGAGAAGCAGTAACAGCCAGAGAAGAGAGTATTAGTGTGATGAGTGAGTCATAGCATAGCTCACCATACAGTAGATTTGTGATTCTATTCTGGGACCGGGTCACACTCACACTACTTATACTATCTTCTTCTAATCACTAGTCAGTCCTAGAAAAAAACCCACAGAAGTCTATAAAGTCTAGCAGTAGCACTTATCTACGTCATATATGCCTTGCAGAAATATCTATTCTAGATATGCATTTATTTAATAATTCAGAATTACACAACTTACAGAAAAGTACCACAGGCTTGTAAGCCCAAAACGGTCCCAATTCTAATTTATATACAACAGTCCAAATGTAGCTAGGTTATGTGTCACTTAACATTCTTCAATTACACACTCAATTTACAATTCGAAACACACAGAAATCATTTTTAAATTAGAAAAAATAGTTCTAAATTGGATTAAATCGATTATAATATATCATAGAAGAAAAAAAAAGAAGAAGAAGAAGAAGAAGAGAAGGAAGAAGAAGAAGATGATGAAGAAGAAGGAGGGGAAGAAGAAGAAGAAGAAGAAGAAGAAGAAGAAGAAGAAGACAAGAGATGAAGACAAGAGATGAAGACAGGGGAAGAAGAAGAAGAGGAAGAAGAAGAGGAAGAAGGACGAGGAGAAGAAGACGAAGAAGAAGAAGAAGAAGAAGGGTAAAAAATACTTCTAAATTGAATTAAATCGATTATAATATATCATAGAAGGAAAAAAACCCTGCAAAGGGGGATAAAAGTTTTGATAACCTTATAATTATCATATTATGAATATTGAGCGGTTGGTGGTATGAGTAAAATCATAGAGAAACAATAGCGTAAGTAAATATCCCATGGTATAGGGCGTTTATGTTGCAACTTTTACTGTTATCTCAAGCAGATTACTGATGATTTTTACTGTTTTGTTGGGGTGAGAGCGTATGAACGGCACAGTTTGAGACTATCAGCGTCACACAGCTTCACGGGAAAGAACTACGTGGACTATCGGCTTGAGATAACAGTAAAAGTTTTGACATAAACGTCCTATACCATGGGGTATCTACTTACGCTATTGTTTCTCTATGGTAAAATCTCACCTACGATGTTATGTTGTTGTAGATATCCATAAGTCTTTCAATTTCTATGGAATATTAAAAAATTTCGAGATAAAAAGAAATAAACATGATAATCCTAACCTGTATAGTCAGTCGATATCCTTTCACTGGGCATTTCGAGTTTCATATCGATTTTGAAATCATTGGATTTAGTCAGCTCACCTGAAAAAAGATGAGAAAAATTCGTTTAATTCAAGAACGATTCAATTAAAACATAAATTACTTTTGATCTTGTTTAGCCTAAATAAAAAAATGTTGAAAATATTCTTTCAGTTCTATTTAAAATAATTTTACAACCATAATTCCCAACATGAATGCCCCGCCCTCTGTTGGCGTGTATTGTCTCAGCCAATAGCAGACTGCAACCCTGATTGGTCGACCATCTACCAATCATCTGTGCACTATTCGTTGATTTTATCATCTATTCATATTACTTTCCTTGCCCTATTACCATAGGTAAGGAAAGTATTGCTTTCCGAAAAAGATTAAGGTACCCCAATTTCAAAATTTCTATATGTTTCAAGGGTTCCCTGAGACCAAAAAAGTAGTTTTTGGGATTTGGTCTGTGTGTGTGTGTGTGTGTGTGTGTGTGTGTGTGTGTGTGTGTGTGTGTGTGTGTGTGTGTGTGTGTGTGTGGTGTGTGTGTGTGTATGGTGTATGAGTGTATGTGCGTCTATAAGCTCTATCAACTGCCACAAGTCCCACATCTTTAAAAATTTCAGGAGCTCCGCCCCATCTATGCAAAGTTTGATTTTAGATTCCCAATTATCAGGCTTCAGATAAAATTTAAACAAAATATTCAAAGTGGAAAAGATTGAGCATGATAATCTCTACAATTAATGTTTTGTAACATTTTCACTTAAAATTGAAAATAAGCTCAAAGTTCGAGAAAATAAGATTATTCAATTGCAAACTGTTGGCAACTGTTGATTCTATTAAATCATTCACTATGGAGAGATAGCAGACCTCGTATGTCTCCAGCGTTATTGTCATGTCACCAGCTGGTTTAGATCTTTGTTTATAATAGTAGACTTGAGATGCGCATGAACACTAGCGTCAGGTGATAAATTTTCATAACGGCAAGGAAAGTTGTGTGAGTGCGCCACACCAGATTTTTTTCTTTGCACTTTCATACCTTCTACCATCTTCTCCATGCATTACAGAGTCTGTATCTTATACCAGAACTCTGTATCAAAGTTCGCGTATCACGTATCTTTTCCACCGTTCCGTATCACGTGCTCGCGTGTCCGTATCACCGTCCTGTATCTTCTATCTTGATACAACTGTCACGACAACAATAATATTATTTACACTACACTCGGACTAAAATCGAAGGTCCAAAAATTGATGTGTGTATAACTATAGTGAGGTCCATGTTATAATGGCAGTGGAGAAAGATAGGACAACAACGTTGCCGATCCTCTGTCTTGTCAATGCCTTCTATAGACGGTAGCTAATACAGGTTTATTGATCTAATATTAACTGTTCATTCTCGTTTAAAATAATCAATTATATTTTATCAAGCAAGAAATTATATTTTTCAATGATTTTAAAATGAATATTCATAATCAAAATTAAATATTTTGTTAACTAATATATTAATTCTACATTGTTAAAGACAATCTGGCAACAGAGCGATTCGAGAGAGATAGCGCTATCCGCTTTGTTGAATGATAGACAAGGATAGCAATACAATTGATAATCAAACACTGCCATTATCAGTGGAACAGTGGAACTCACTATAGTATAATTTCTGTACCTCACTCTCAAACTGATTTCAATCTATTTCAGCTTCTCTTTCTTGAAATATTTCCACACAGATGGTAATCGCTCCAGTTATTTCCGAGCATCTTCTTTCAACACTTTAGAAATGTCTACATTTTTCAAGGGGACATTCACACGAAGTAATGAGCATGTAAATTATGACATGAAAGCGAAAACTTCACAGCACTTACATGTGTATGTCGTTAAAAGCGTACACAGGTGTCAGTATATTACGATAGCCACCCACGCAATTTTCATTCCTTCATCCAATTCTCCGTCTTCTTCTTTTTCTTCCACTTCTTTCTCATCATTATCATCATCATCATCATCTTCTTCTTCTTCTTCTTCTTCTTCTTCTTCTTCTTCATGTTCTTCCTCTTCTTCTTCATGTTGTAGTTGTTGTTGTTCTTCTTCCTCTTCCTCCTCAAACTCAGAGCTGGAATTCGATCTGTGAATGAGAATTCTTAGTCCACCAACTTCCAGTCAAATCTACCCACTCATTTCAATCTCTCTCGCTTTCTCTCTCATCCTTTTGGTAGAGAGTTAGTGGGAAGGATACTTTGAATATTCTTTCCGAAGAATGGACATTGATATGCCCAAATCTCCGCCAATTTATGTAAATGCATAAAAATATTATCTTTAGTTATTACAAATTGCTTTTTTCGTATCATATACAGTTCAATAATTATTTTCTTAGTCTATATTATGTGAATTCATCTATAAGTTTGCTGTATTGTAAGCTATTTTAATTTTATATAAGTGTATAAGCCAGTATATATTATAATCTACATAAATAAAGTACTCAATCAATCAATCAATCCTCACTCACTCACTCTCTCTTTCTCTCTCCCTCCAGATTCCATTCATCATCTCTCTCTCTCCTTTCTTCCTCAGCACACACCCTCTTCTTTTCTTTTTCCTTCTCACTTATTCTACTACCACTCACCTATTTTTTTTCTCTGGCAAAACAAATATTTTGATTTCATCTCTCTTTGTTTTATCGCAGCATCTGCATCATGTCACTCTACTCTGTTGTGAATTCCATCTATTTCACAATAATTATTCCTTATTCTACTTTTTTTCTATCTTTCGTTAAGTTTTCCCTAATAGTTGTATCTTTCTTGTAACTCTTGTTACACACACATCGATTTTTGGACGTACAATTTTTTCCGTCCTTATAAATTATACCAGACTAGCCGTAAGGCTCGCTTCGCTCGCCATATCCGTCAAGCCAGGGGGCTCCGCCCCCTGTACACCCGACTGGATCATCCAAAAATGAGATCAGCGGGCTCGCTTCTCTCGCCTGCATTTTTCATTTGGGATGATGGCAAAGATGATGGCAGCACTGTCATTTCCTGAGCTTCTGTACTAAATTTGAACATTTTCTGTTCATTTGTTCTCGATAAAGCTGAAAAAACGCTGGAAAAGGAAGGGTCAACGGAACATACCTACCAAATTTTACGTTTTTGGTCCGGTAGATTTTTAGTTCTGCGAGTAAGTCAGTCAGTGAGTGCCATTTCGCTTTTATATATATATATATATATATATATATATATAATATATATATATATATATATTATATATATTATATATATATATATGTTAACTTTCAATAATTCGCGGATGGATGAATATGGTAAATTATCAAGAAAACACTTAAAGTTTGTAATATAAATTAAAACAGGAGACACGATATAAATAGATTGAAAACACTTATAAACTTACATTAGAAATGGGGGAAATTTTCAGAGACTGAGTCTCCTTTCTCAACCGAGCACAGACTGCAGTTTTGAATCCCTGCTTCAGATTCAAAGTCTCCTGCTTCGAGTCTCCTGTTTTAATTTATATATATATAAATTAAAACAGGAGACTCGATATAAATAGATTGAAAACACTTAAAAACTTACATTAGAAATGGGGAAAATTTTCAGACTGAGTCTCCTTTCTCAACCGAGCACAGACTGCAGTTTTGAATCCCTGCTTCAGATTCAAAACTGCAGTCTGTGCTCGGTTGAGAAAGGAGACTCAGTCTCTGAAAATTTCCCCCATTTCTAATGTAAGTTTTTAAGTGTTTTCAATCTATTTATATCGTGTCTCCTGTTTAATATATATATATATAGATTACATAGATGATGTTTGTCAAGTTGCGTTTAATCTTGTAGAATTAATAAGGATCCTGCAAAAGTTTCATGAATAAAGATCATGCAAAAGTCTCATGGAGTATGCCCTAGTAAAACAGCATAAACTATTTCCATTTTGTACCGTACATTGTTTCAGCTTACAGGACATGAGAAATATCCGAAAGAAATCACTAACCAAGCCCACATTTAGTGAGAATCACATTGGTCTGTCAGCGTTGTTTGGATTTCAAGCATTGTGGTTTTTTATATGGGATTGTGACAGATTAACGTGAATCTCACTATAGACAATACAGCAAGATTTAGTTCACCCTGTCAGCATCAGTTGAACGGGAGGCTTTGATTATCATTTACGAGGAATTCTGACAGTTTAAAGTGAAATAAAGTTGAAGACAACTTCCTGTTTAAAACAATGGTCCAACAGCTAATGCTATTCTAGGCTTGAGCTCTTTGGCACGAACTCTGGCTAAAAACCGATTCAGGATCGCTTGAAAAGCAGTGGAAAACGATGTGAAAGTTCAACAAATCCCTACAAATAATTTACTAAAAATCAAGACTGCTTTTCTCCAAAAAATTTACTCGCTTTGTAATATTATTATGGAATATTGGGTTCTCATTAATAGTTACTAGATTAAAGTGTGAAGTTTTTAGCACAAAAATTTCTAGTTTCATTCAAAATTTACACTTTTTAAATAATTAGTAAGTTACTTTTTTATGATTTTAGACTCTAATAGTACCTATTTGATTCAAAATTTACTCGTTTATCTGTGTATTGGAGAGCGTAAATTGTATTTTGAAAAGTGAAAGTGACATAACCAACATTTGGATCTGGACAGTATAGTATAAATTGGAGATGGGACAGTTTTGGGCCTTTCCTCATGTTAAGTATTTGTACACAATGTGATTACTAATCTCTTCATTACAACAATATGTATCTATATTAATGATATTAATAAAATCTACAATATAGCCTAATGAAGGAGAGAATTGGCTTATACACCAACGGGATATGAAATTCACGGATGAATCACCATCACGTCTGAACTAGAGGGCTGATTAACTTGAAATTTTGCATATAGATTCTTAATTTACCGAGGATAGTACATCTATTTCAAATTCTTCAAGACTTCAGTAGGTCAAGTTTTCAATCAGATCCTTGCGGAGCACGGGTTACCTGCAAGGTCATAATAAATGTGACGATAGCGTGATTATATCTACTATAGTGAGGTCCACGTTATAATGGCAGTGTTTGATTAGCAATGATATTGCTATCCTTGTCTATCATTCTACAAAGCAAATAGCGCTATCTCTTTCACGCTCTCCTGTGTTGCCAGATCGTCTTTTAACAATCATGTAGAATTAATAATTAATTCTTAACTATGAAAATCCATTATGAAATTATTGAAAAATATAAATTATTGCTTGATAAAATATAATTGATTATTTTAAACGAGAATGAACAGTTAATATTACATCAATAAACCTGTATCAGCTACCGTCAATAGAAGGCATTGACAAGATAGATGATCGGAAACATTGTACTCCTATCTTTCTCCACTACCATTATAACGTGGACCTCACTATAGACCTGAAGCCTGTAGGTCTACTTATCCCTCTCATCTCTCTATATTATGTAAATTCATGTATAATTTTGCTGTATTGTAAGCTATTGTATATAAGCGTATAAGCCAGTATATATTGTAATCTACATAAATAAAGTACTCAATCAATCAATCATCATGATACAATGAGAGCGAACGTATTCGATCTACTCCCTCGATAGACAAACAAACAATCAGACAAACTCTTCCATGTTTTCTGTACGGTAAACAAACTCTCGCACAAGCCTAGGCCTAGCCGACATCACACTCAACAAAACTTCCACCTACCCTGTTTCTAAGCTGGAGTGGAAATCAAGAAAATAAACAAATAGAATGGAACAAGAACATCCGGAATAAGTTGAAGAAACCAGTTAAAAAGAATTTACAAACAGCAAGTAACTAGTTAATGATTGAAAAACTGTTATATCAGTTTTATTCTCTCTAATGTAGCGGTCCTGTATCTGTTACAGGATTGCAGTGTGATGGAAATATAATTGTTTCCGGTCGTCGGTTAATAGACTATATTAGAGTACTACAGCAGGACTTTATTTCATGTCTTAACTATTATTCCATAACTGAATGACATTGAACTTTGGTAAGTTACTTTTAAATACGATCAAGATTGATTTCAGAAAGGAAACCCTTATTATAATTCAATTACAGAACAATTTCATACTTGAAAAGTAAGTACAAGCATTTTATTCTTCATTGATTCTTTTCTTCAATTTATGGAGATGTTGAACATGTTTAACTTTTGGATCTTGAAGGTACAATCTTTATTTAAATTATTTATTGATTCATATAAGTACATCATCAAAATTGTTAGGGATAGGGAGAGAAAAAAATAAGGTAACCTTGTGCTATTCCTCTCCCAAATGTAGATAAGGTTACACTTAGTCCGAAATAGGTCAAGTCTTCACAAAATTTCCAGGATCATTACATGGGTAGACATGGCATCATCAAAAATGATAGGTAGAGAAAAAAATAAGGTAACCTTGTGCTATTCCTCTCCCAAATGTAGATAAGGTTACACTTAGTCCGAAATAGGTCAAGTCTTCACAAAATTTCCAGGATCATTACATGGGTAGACATGGCATCATCAAAAATGATAGGTAGAGAAAAAAATAAGGTAACCTTGTGCTATTCCTCTCCCAAATGTAGATAAGGTTACGAAATAGTCCGAAATAGGTCATGTCTTCACAAAATTTTCAGGATCATTACATGGGTAGACATGGCATCATCAACAATGATAGGGAGAGAAAGAATAAGGTAACTTTGTGCTATTCCTCTCCCAAATGTAGATAAGGTTACACTTGGTCCGAAATAGGTCAAGCCTTCACAAGAATTTCAGGATCATTACATGGGTAGAAAACCCAATAAAGCCAAAATATATTATCACTTTCGCAGCAACAAACTGAGTCATTCATTGAAATCTAATATATTGCATAAATTCATCATTGCATGCATTTCAACACCAACCAAACAAAAAAAAAAACAAAATCCATGTTCCTCCATTTCAGTTAGTATAATAAGAACATGAATTAATTCATCTTGAAGGTTCGGAACCAACTTAAATATGCAGTTCCATTCATCACTCATCACCATCATCATCATCATCAGTTTTTTTTATTTTTTTACAATGAAGCACAGATCGAGAGAGAAAAACTAAGAATACCTTGTACTATTTCTCTCCCAAATTTAGGTAACATTAAAAGTCCAAATGAGGTTATGTCTTCTAGATTTCCACAAACTTTTCTGTCCAAAAATAGTCATACAGACCATTCTTTTGAATTTGGATGTTCCAAATACCAAAATAATAATTCATGACACTCAGTTATTTTAAAAATAGAGAATATTCACTTATTATAGAAATTATAAACATGAACCGAAATTAAACTCACTCCAATCATCATCATTATTATGTTGTTATGATGTCAGCCAATAGGACTTGAGTTGAAAAATTGAACCAATAACGAGCCAGCCAATGAGAGAGCAGCAATTTTGATCATCATCATCATCATATTTGTCAAGCATTAAAGCTTTGTATATGCATAATTCAATAATTGGACAGATTCAGTTTGTATTATTTTTCTATACTTACAATTTCCCTTGCTTTTATTTCACGTGTGTTTTATATTATTACTAAAATATTGTATAATGAATACTTCTAATGAATAAATCATTATTTAATCAACTCCCCTTTTCAATCACAAACGCACAAGCCGAGAGATCATTTTCATAATAATAATAATATCGAGTGACCTGGATAGCTCAGGTCTGGTGTCAGAGTTTTCAGGTCGCAACTGATCAATTTAAAGGCCTCTGACATGACCTAACGACTGCATTTTAGGCAGCCGGGACCGACGAATAACATGTCCTTCATGAACTCCTTGATTAAAAAATACAAGAAATGCAAACTCAAAACGCAATTTTGTGAAAAGTTAATCTAGACATCATCCTTTTACACGTATCTAATGTATCGAATAAAGTAGTAAGGTTTCTTCTATCTTGTACGTTGTTAATATACGGTACTAAGATCCCATCAAACTATGAGGATATGAGCACATAGGATTTCCCGAAACACAAATTCCAAAAACTAGTAAACAATCAGAGCTAAAGGAGGTCACTGATTCACTATGTAACCTTTCAATTAATGTCCTTAAATACTGAATAGCAATTTCACGTCTGTGAATGGGAAAAACATGAATGACACATGACAGAGAAAGCAACATAAGGATGAATGAAGCATGAGAGAGAAGATAGACTGCACACAAGTGTGTGAGAAATAGAGAGGGAGAGAGAGAGTGTGTAGTGGAGTGTGAGAGGAAGATAGAGTGAACATGAAAAAGTAAGAGTAAGAGATTTGTCAGAGAGAATTTGAGAAACAGAGATAGAGAGAGATTGATTGAGTGATTGATTGAATACTTTATTTATGTAGATTACAATATATACTGGCTTATACACTTATATAAAATAGCTTACAATACAGCAAAATTATAAATGAATTTACATAATATAGACTAAGGAAATAATTATTGAACTGTATATGATATGAAAAAGTAATTTGTAATATGATAACTATAGATAATTATATTGTTATGCATCTACATAAATTGGCGGAGCTTTGGACATATCAATGTCCATTCTTCGGAGAGAATATTCAGAATATCCTTCCCACTAACTCTCTACCAAAACGGAGAGAGAGAGAGTGAGAGAGAGAGAGAGAGAGAGAGAGAGAGAGAGAGAGAGAGAGAGAGAGAGAGAGAGAGAGAGAGAGAGAGAGAGAGAGAGAGAGAGAGAGAGAGAGAGAGAGAGAGAGGAAGAGAGAGTGTGTAGTGGAGTGTGAGAGGAAGATAGAGGAAACATGAAAAAGTAAGAGTAAGAGATTTGTCAGAGAGAATTTGTGAAACATAGATAGAGAGAGATAGGGTGAGGAAGATAGAGAGAGCATGAAAAAGTATGAGTAGCAAAGAGTTTGTCAGAGAGAATTTGAGAGACAGAGACAAATTGAGGGAGAGTGTGAGTGAGAGAAAGGGAGAGAAAGAGAGTGTGTGTGAGAGAGAAGCGATACACAGGAAACAGGAAGAAAAATCGTGTAACTGAGCATGTAACTCCATTCCATTGCCAAATCTCATTTGAACAGATTGTGCAGGATAAGAGCTGAATTAGAATGCAATGTATGACCTAGACAACAACAATGCGAATTGAATCATCAGGGTTTCCAGTATTTTTGGCAAAAATAGTTTAAATCTAGTTCGGACAGAAGTGAATCAAATCTAGTCTGGACTCAAATTAGTCTGGACAAGATTGAGTTATTTTATAATCAAATGCAACTGAAAATTTAACTGAAAACAAGTACTGTAATTACTACTTTGTGATCATCATAGTAGACAACTATTGAAATCAGTGAGAATTGAACTAATCAATGAGTACAAAATCAAGGTATTGGGATCACGTGTTATCAAACTGACATTTTAGTAAAAGATAATTTGATTTAACCTTTCTTCAGCTGAACAAAGAAACAGAGATCATTTTGTTGACACAGAATAGGAATTGGATAACTAATTACAAACTCACAAAAGAGAGAGAGGGAGACTGATTGATTGATCTATTGTATGCCTTTATCAGGGCGAAGTTAGGACTCCAGGTCCTCTCTGAACCCTAAAAGGGAGAGAGAGTGAATGAGGGAGTGAGTGATTGAGTGGAAGTAGCGACTCTTCACGGCGACAGCCAATGGGAGTTGAATAAATGAATCTGACCAATCACAAGCTATGACATGAGAGCAAGAGAGAGATAGTGAGAGAGCGAGGAAGAGAGAGAGTTTGATTGATTGATTATTTGGCTTTATTAGAATTTTTCTATTTTTGTCATTTGTTTTTTTGTGAGACAATGAGAGAATATTTATGATTGTCTTTATTAATGTCGAAGTTAGAAAGAAAGTGTGTGTGTGAGAGAGTAGGAATCACGTTGTTATAACGCCAACCAATAAGAGTTGAGTTGAGAACAATTCAGCCAATCATGAGCCAGCCAATGTGAGAGCAGCCATTTTTATGCCATTGATACAGCAGATGGGAGTAGAGTTGAGAATGCAACCAATAAGAGAGTAGCAGTGAGATCAACTCCAAATGATACAGTATCAAAACAGTTGATACTGTATCAACACAAATGATACTGTATCAACTCAAAATTATACAGTATCCCATGATAGAGATATCCTTCCTTTATCCATCCTCTTCTTACTTCCCAACTGCCCTTTGCATGCAACAAATTCTTTTTCTCTTCCTCTTATCAGATTTGTTAATTTTATTTCTTTGTAATGTACGATTCTATGATTCACTATGTATACTTATATACCTACTGAAAAATCTTCGTGTTTAGTGAGACCTCCAATGTGAATATTTTTTCAATAAAACTTGATTGATTATCAACATAAATGATACTGTATCAACACAGTGATACTGCAACAATGATACTGTATCAACACCTATGATACTCAACTCCAAATGATACAGTATCAAAACAGTTTGATACTGTATCAACACAAATGATACTGTATCATCTCAAAATTATACAGTATCCCATGATAGAGATATCCTTCCTTTATCCATCCTCTTCTTACTTCCCAACTTCCCTTTGCATGCAACAAATTTTTATTCTCTTCCTCTTATCAGATTTGTTAATTTTATTTCTTTGTAATGTACGATTCTATGATTCACTATGTATACTTATATACCTACTGAAAAATCTTCGTGTTGAGTGAAACCTCCAATGTGAATATTTTTTCAATAAAACTTGATTGATTGATTGATTATCAACATGAATGATATTGTATCAACACCTCTGATACTGTATCAACACCTATGATACTGTATCAACACCTATGATACTGTATCAACACCTATGATACTGTATCAACACCTATGATACTGTATCGACACCTATGATACTGTATCAATACCTATGATACTGTATCAACAACTATGATACCGTATCAACACAGTGATACTGCAACAGTGATACTGTATCAACACCTATGATACTCAACTCAAAATGATACAGTATCAACACAAATGATAAATGATCGCGTAAAAATCCAAAATCACTAAAACAACCTGAAAACATAAATAATTAATTCTTCGTATTGGAGAAAACCCACACAAATACAGTGATTGAAGATTCATTTCAAATTATCAGCATTCCTTGTGAATAGCATCAATGCTACCCATTCAATCAAGGTTGACAGATTGTAGTGAATTGACTCACTCTAGGAGGAGCAGAAGAAGTGTGTGAGCTGAATTAGATAACGATAAAAATAAATGGACTACATTGAAGGCTATTTGAAGGCGATGCTTAAAGGTTGTCACAACTGCGGCTCATGCCAACTAGTCAGTGCTGCCAAACTATGGCACAGAAAAACACCGCTAATAACATTTTGAAGAAGATGAAAAGAGGAATTGAAAGAACACGAGTCAGGAGGAGAGGAATAAAAATAAGAGGCGGAAGCTAGGTGTGTCTTCAATGATCTTTCTTCGAGAAGCCTTCTATTTGAATTATTTGAATCAAAGGAAAGTTTCATCGAAAACATTTTTCCACTATAAGTTTGATGGATAATACAAAAGTTCCAGGTTAATTAATAATTGTATATTAGTGTTCAAAATAAAGTCTATAGTAAAGTCTATAATTATCAGCCAGTAGGCAAAAGAGATGTTGGCAGACCACGCAAGCGTTGGCAATAATAGGATTTTTTTATGTTTATTTGAATAATTGGCTAGATGTGAGTCGGAACATTGCTATGCAATCTTCTTAAAAACTTTGCTTTCTCAGTTCCTTTTGTGAAAATTTTCTCATAAGCTGCAAGGTAATCACGTATTAATGACTCACTGTATTCTAAATCTCCATCTTCCCATTTTATTTTATGATAGTGACGTTCTAACCATGTTACATCGTTATACAATTTTGCACTCAATTCTGTCTTTGCAAATGGTGATTTGAAATGTAACACAATATAATTATTAAACTGATCAATTATGGCAAGTTCTTTCACAATAATTTGATTACAATCTTGTTTAAACCAGTGAAGATCAACCGTAGCAATTTTCGTAGACGTCTGCTTGTCCACTTCTTTATCTTTGGCGGCGGGCTCCTCGAATCCTTCGTCTCTCCCCTCCTCTTCTCGTTTCTCCTCCTCCTCCACCTGCAGCGGCTTCTGGAGAAGAAGAAGAAGAAGAAGAAGAAGAAGAAGAAGAAGAAGAAGAAGAAGAAGAAGAAGAAGAAGAAGAAGAAGAAGAAGAAGAAGAAGAAGAAGAAGAAGAAGAAGAAGAAGAAGAAGAAGAAGAGAAGAAGAAGAAGAAGAAGAAGAAGAAGAAGAAGAAGAAGAAGAAGAAGAAGAAGAAGAAGAAGAAGAAGAAGAAGAAGATATTAGTGTTCAAATGAGCCACTTTAGTAATATGTGTTCCTATTATATAAACTTTGTAGTCCAGGTAAGGAATGCTCAAATAAATGTATAAGTAATAAGTGGAAAATGCAACTTTCAAACCACCCTCATCCCTTCAGCACATGATGTAGTGGTTGGGATTTTTGATATGCTCACCTCCTAACTAGTCTCAACAAAGCTGGGTAGTCGAAAATTTTGTTCCAAACATTCCCTCCAAATACCATTGTCAACTGATCTATTGTTGCTGAACAGAAAATAACCTGCTGCGACAGTCGTAGGGAAATGCATAAATAGTGAAAATATACATTAAATTGAAGATAATTATATGCTCTATCAGCACGAAATTTTTCATCAATCGTTCAAAAATAATAAGGCCGAAAAGATGAAAAAATTGTGGAGGCAAAAGTGTTTTTTCAAAAAATGGTTCACCTTCAAGAGCGGATATCTCAGAAACTATGAGAGATATGGAAAATATGTAAAGGACAAAACTTGTTGGTAATTTTGTAAGCTTCAATTTTGCACAGAATACAAATGAATACATCATAAGATGCATAGTTTCCGAGATATATGCAAAAAATGGTATTTTCAAACCGCCCCCACCCATTTAGCACACGTGGTAGGGGTGAGGACTTTTGATATGCTAATCCAAACTTTCCTCTATAAAAGGAAAAAAATCCAAACTATTCCCTCTATAATCTCTCGTTGACTGGACTATTGGGTGTGGAACTAGAGTAAAATTGATTATAAGAGGTGTTCAACACAAATCTCTCATTATTTATTATCTGTTTGCCATTAACAACTAATTTAGATAATTAAGTTTATTTTTCAGATAGGAGAAATCGGGGAGCTGTTTGACTCAGTGGTCGCGCTGGTAAGCTATCGCTTAGATAAGTTAAGAGGCATAACCTGCTACTCCCGTTGGAAGGGTGACCGCTTGAGTCAACTCCTCTGAATATGATTCATGAGTTGTAAAATCGCTTCCCGGTTGTTCGGAACCCACCTAAAATTGTAGGTTCATTCATCTCTCATTATCATCCGCCTCACTACCCACGCACAAGCCTAGAGCGCATGTGCGAAAAAACCAGACCCTCAGCAAAAACAAGGTTAGTTGAATAGTTTTTGTTGAGTGATAGATAATGGCTATGAAAAGAACTTGGAAATTTAGTAGAACTCACATTTTGTGTTAAAGTGGTATCTGTACATACCGGGTCACATTATAGCAAAATACAGTACATTGTTAAAACTATAGTGAGGTACACGTTATAATGGCAGTGGATAAAAATAAAAGAATAGCGATGCCGATTCTCTACATTGATTAATTATATTTTCGCCCCACTTGGATGTAATGAGCTGGTTTTCATGCGTCATAAGGAGGCCGAAAATGATTGTTTTCCGACCAGGCCGGTAAAATTTTTACGGCCCTAGGGCTGTAAAATAACCTTGAAGTCAGCTGATTCTGATTTGATGTGAACGTGTTTACAAAATGGTTTATAAAACGGAATCAGTTTATGCTTATAGAATTGAATAAGTATTCTGCAATAAGATACTATCATTTTATTTTGGATGAATGAAATAAAGATAAGATATATATTATGAACTATTCAAATTTGATTTTCAGAGTAGGATAGAACTTCTAACCTAAACTTCCGAAGTCAACTTGACTAATCTGAATGTCAACGTCAACAACAAGCATTGTTGACGTTGACATTCAGATTAGTCAAATTTCAAGTGTGCTAAAACAGCTGATCAAAAAACTTTTCATTACTTGTGTTTATTATTCAAGAATCAAAACATTTACAATAATATCATCTTATTGTTATTTGGAAGAATACAAAAGTATAAACTCAACCTCTTATATAATTGAACATAATCTTTTAGGTTATTTAGACAAATCAGAATAAAAAATAAACATCCTTGGATAATTTCCTGATATTCAGATTACCTCAGATTTGCTAGAGCTATGACCTTCCTGTTTTGCTTTCGGAAGTGTCTAATAAACAATAAATTATTCTCATATTTATTTATTGTTTATTTTTCTGTGTGGCGAAAAATAACGTTCTCACCATGGGCAAAAATGTTTTTCCGGCTCTCAATCTTTTCTAGTCCTCGGCCTACGGCCTCGGACTTGAAAACCGATTTCGAGCCGGAAAAGTCTCATTTTCGGCCCTAGGTGCGAAATATACTATTCTACACTGTCAAAAAATAATTGGCATCGTTGTGGACCTAGAAAAGGATAGTACCACCGGCTTTGTCAAATGATAGACTAGGATAGCAAAACCAAAGTTGATCAAATACTGTCATTATAACGTGGACCTCACTATAGAGATTGATTATAAGCAGACTGAAATATTACAAAATCTGGTGTGGTACACTCACACAACTTTCCTTGCTCATATTTGAAACTAAGATCAGACTTCTGTATAAGTTATGTGTATATATAATTGTTTTCAGAGTACTTTTTCTTTGTGTGAATTGCGAAATTCGATGATTTTTTCAGTCGTAATTTTTTTAAATTCGTCAAAACAGCTGTTCTACACATGAAATATCTCGACTATGTGTTCTTTTTATGAACTGCGCTACCTACCTACCTCATGCACGAGAAGGAGGTTACTAAGTCCATTTCCCCAGGATGGGGTGGACCCCCCATTGGTTTCCCAGAAAGGAGACTCATGCCAGTTGATAGAGCTGATGAATAACTATACAGAGTATGAATTTGAAAAAAATCGGTCAAGTTATTTTTGAGAAAATCGTGAAAAATATGGTTTTTTAGTAATTATCCGCCATTTTTCTCAAGAATATTACGGAGCTCCTGCAACTTTCCCAGAAAAAACTCATGTCATTTGATAGAACATATGAATCCATGGTATAAATTTGAAGAAAATCGTTAGAGCCGTTTTCGAGAAAACCGTGAAAAACATGGTTTTTTAGTCATTATCCGCCATTTTTCTCAAGAATATTACGGAGCTCATGGAATTTTCCCAGAAGAGAGACTCATGCCAGTTGATAGTGCTTATGAATATCTATCCATGGTATAAATTTGAAGAAAATCGTTAAAGTCGTTTTCGAGAAAACCGTGAAAAACATGGATTTTAAGTCATTATCCGCCATTTTTCTCAAGAATATTACGGAGCTCCTGCAACTTTCCCAGAAATGAGACTCATGCCAGTTGATGGGGCTTATAAATAGCTATCCATGGTATAAATTTGAAGGAAATCATTGGAGCCGTTTTCGAGAAAACCGTGAAAAACATGTATTTTCAGTCATTATCCGCCATTTTTCTCAAGAATATTACGGAGCTCCTGAAATTTTCTCACAAATGAGACTCATGTCAGTTGATAGGACTTATAAATAGCTATCCATGGTATGAATTTGAAGAAAATCGTTAGAGCCGTTTTCGAGAAAAACGTGAAAAACATGGTTTTTTAGTAATTATCCGCCATTTTTTCCTCCATCTTGAATTGAATTTTATTGAATTTCTTATTGTCGGATCCTCATGGTATAAGGACCTTAAGTTTAAAATTTCAAGTCAATCGGTTAATTAGGAATGGAGTTATCGTGTTCACAGACATACACACACACACACATACACACATACACACACACAGACCAACACCCAAAAATCATGTTTTTGGACTCAGGGGACCTTGAAACGTATAGAAAACATAAAATTAGGGTACCTTAATTTTTTTTGGAAAGCAATACTTTCCTTACCTATGGTAATAGGGCAAGGAAAGTAATAAAAAGATTGAAAGATAGCTAGAATATCTACAACACTCAATACAATTTTTCAAGAGAAGCAAACACCATCACTTCCGCTACAACCAACATTTTAAAACATTTTTTTTCTCTTCACCTCGTGTTAAACAGAGTGAAGCCAATTTTTCATGTTAGCCAATTTTCTCTGGGATCTCAAAACAATTTTTTCTCCACGTGTTAATAAGGGTGGAGCCCCCATTAATCCATTGGCGATCTACTTGCTATCCTAGTGGCTACGAATCAAATCATCAGCCTTGTATCTTATCTGAATAAAGAGAAACAACTCAGAATTGTCTTTCTCACTTTCATCCACACCTAATCCCTCATTAGAGGAAGATCTTGGCACCCATCAGAGAGATGGAGATTGGCGAAAAGAGGGAGAGAGAGTGAAAGAAAGAGATGTCTGTACACAAAACCTCACCACCCTGTTACAAGAATAACGTCATGACACTACTCTTTCAACATCAACGTTTTCTTTCTTTCGTTTATCTACTTTTTCTTCGTCTTGTTATTCTTCTCTTTTTTTCTTCTTCTTCTTCTTCGTCTTCTTCTTCTTCTTCTTCCTTCTTTTCTCTTCCTCCATCACCTCTCAAATTCTCATTCCTATACTTAATCATAATAAATCAAGTGAAATTCAACCTTATTTCGGACATAACATGGAAAATTGATATTTCATGATAATCAATGAAAACGTGTAATGTGTAATATTTCTACAAATCAATAATAAACACTTCCCCATCTTCCTTACCACACTATTCCTCTCTCTCTCTCTCTCTCTCTCTCTCTCTCTCTCTCTCTCTCTCTCTCTCTCTCTCTCTTGGTAGAGAGTTAGTGGGAAGGATATTTTTAATATTCTTTCCGAAGAATGGACATTGATATGTCCAAAGCTCCGCCAATTTATATAGATGCATAAACATAAATTATCCATAGTTATTATACTACAAATTGCTTTTTCATATCATACTAGCCGTCAGGCTCGCTTCGCTAGCCATATCCGTCTAGCCAGGGGCTCGCCCCCTGGACCACCGTCTGGATCGTTCAGGAATGAGAACAGCATGGTCGCTTCGCTCGCCTGCATTTTTCATTTGAGCATTTTTATCATATGTTAGGAGAATCCAGTCGGGGGTCCAGACTAAACGTCTTGCTAAACGGATATGGCGAGCGAAGGGAGCTGACGGCTAGTAATATAATTTCCCAGGATTAAGTAGCAGTGCCCGATCAATTTTTCCGCGATAAATGCATTTAAATCTTCAACTTGGTGCCAACCTAACAAAGTCAACTCAACTAATGCCAACCTGACAAAATTATTAATTTAGTTGCCAGTTCACAACTGTTTCGAAGAGGTACTCTATCTAGATTATAGTTCTATAGTAACATATGATATGGAAATTCCAATTATAATTAAGAGATTGGGAGAAGGATAATATACATGCTAAAAGACGAACTTTAAACCCTTAAAAACAACACTTAGAGTTAAAATATTGCCAAAAGATTTCTTAGTGCGCCTCTAAAGGGCCAACTGAACATACCTACCAAATTTAAACGTTTTTGGTCCGGTAGATTTTTAGTTCTGCGAGTGAGTGAGTGAGTCAGTCAGTCAGTCAATCAGTGAGTGAGTGCCATTTCGCTTTTATATATATAGATACAGTTCAATAATTATTTTCTTAGTCTATATTATGTAAATTCATCTATAATTTTGCTGTATTGTAAGCTATTGTATATAAGTGTATAAGCCAGTATATATTGTAATCTACATAAATAAAGTACAATCAATCAATCAATCTCTCTCTCTCTCTTTCACGGTCATGTGCTGAAGTGGAGTAAATCCTCGATACCCTTTCTGAGAATGGATACAATATACTGTATCAAGATACGAGATACTGGACGGTGATACGGATACGCGAGCACGTGATACGGAACGGTGGTAAAGATACGTGATACGCATACTGTGATACAGAGTCCTGGTATAAGATACAGGCAGTTATAGTGTTGCATACTGTGTTATAAGTGATTATGTTGGTAATTTGAATAATTGTTAGTTGGTTGGATTATTGTCTGTATAAGAGTTGATTATCTGTTATTTTGTGAGTCAATCGTTCCATCTATTTAGTTTAGAGTAAAATAAAGTGTAATTATAACTGCAAGTGTTGTCAGCTCATTCTACAGTCTGAGAACCAACAACAACTACGTTTTGTAGAGTGGAAAATCCTTAACAATACACTGGTGCTTGCAATTTATATTGTAGTTCTGATTTTTGATATATTATTTGGATAAATTAATGAGAGAAGTCCAGAACCAATTTCTTCATGCAAAACTTTCTTGTGCTAGATACAGAGTGGCCCAAAAACCTCGTATTTTCGGTTCATTTTCCAATTTTCAGCTATTTCTGCTAAATCCAGTTATCGGACAGCAAAATTTGCTTATGAAATTAAAGATTATAATTAGATTGTGAATAAAGATTGCTTATAAGATTATAAAGTTCTGAATAAAATGAAATCATCCGGATCTCTCTATCGTCAATGAGTACTGAGTTATGATCCTCTACCCAATTCCTACCTTCTCTCTCCTTCATTTCCCTCTTCTCGAATTCAGTCTGTCCCTCTCTCTCGCTCCTGAAATCTCAACAATGCGAAAGAACATGTTCGACAAATTCCTTCAGTCACACACTTTGGACGCAGAACAGAGTGGAATGAAGGAATTCTGGCGCATGAATGAAGAGGAAGGAGGAGGCAAGGTTGAAGAAGATTGATGAAACGAGAGAGAAAACAGAATTAGTCTTGAAGAAGAAGAAGAGAAGCAAGTAGAAGGAAATTGGAGACAAACGTCGACTGGCAGCTGAGTCGATGATTGTTGATTTATTTAAAGCGGAGAATGAATGGTTCAGTCTGAAACCTGTAGGAGTTGTTGGGTGAAAATAATTCTGTATTAAGGCTGCTACAACACGCAACGGTACATCGTAAGGCCTGCCTCAAGGTTGCCCGAGGGAAATATAAAGTTTGAATGGAAAAAAATCCACACATTTCTCAATCATCAATGTTTTGTCAATATCTTCTATGTTTTTTCAATATCTTCTATGTTTTCTCAATATCTTCTATGTTTTCTCAATATCTTCTATGTTTTCTCAATCAACAAGTACTACAATACAACCGTAATTTGATAGTATATATGCATTTGAAATCAAGATAATGTAACTAATGGAAATGTAACCTTATGAAAATGAATAACCGTAAACTTATTTTAAAATAAGTTGACATAAATATGAACCAGCATTTAGAAAAACTGGGGAGTAAAGTGATTCCAGATGAACGATGTAATGTTTAAGAGTCATTCTAACCAAGTTTTTTAACTATTTTTGACGAGACTATAGTCTAATTTCTTAAATAAAAGTTTTTTTTATAACCTTTCCAACACATTTTTAGTTATGATAATGGATGTAACAATCCGAAATCGTTCCACAGTTGTGAGTTCTAGTTTCTAACAACTACTAGTAGTTCTGTGAACAGTAGACCTCGCGCAGTTATAAACCACAGTCTCCTCTAATACTGTATATCAGAGTAAATTCTGTCCTGTCCTGTCGTGTCGGCGAGATATCGGTGTATAAACGACTATAATGGCTGTTTGGGTTGTTGTATCGACAATGCTAATGATTTGATGTAAACAGCTATGCTGCTATCATCAAATGCTTACCGAGTTGAAAGCAGAGAAAATACTATGCTACTTCAAGTTATCAATTGCATGCCTCACAGCATGCGATTAATAGTCCACACAACAGCTGTGTTCTCAATAAGTTACATTGAGATATTGCATTGCATGCGTTATTGCATGCGATTCATAATCCACTCGACAGCTGATTTATGATGAATAATTCTAGTCTCATTTTTACTCTAATATTGGCGTATGAAGGAGGCTCCTTTTCCTTTTATACTAGTAGTTCTGTGAACAGTGGACCTCACGCAGTATTCTCATCCACAAGTACCTGATTGAAACTATAGACCTTATGGAAAATACAGCAATAGACTGGCTTCTCTGTGTAATCACTTGTCAGCTGATTTATGATGGATAATTCTATAGTCTGATTTTTACTCTAATATTGGCGTATGAAGGAGGCTCCTTTTTCCTCTTATATTATTCTTGAAATGCAAAATTTCCAAAAACCTTGTATATACGTCGACGCGAAATTAAAAAAGGAACATACCTGTCAAATTTCATGAAAATCTATTGCTTCGTTTCGCCGTAAATGCGGAACATGAATATAAACATATAAAACATAAAGAGAAAATGCAAAACCGTCGACTTGAATCTTAAACCTCACTTCGCTCGGTCTATTATTCAAAGAATTAGAGTATGGTGTCGTCAAAAATAATCTAAAAATTAATTATAAACGACCAGTTCGTCATGGAAAGTGAAGTAGATGAGTATTCTAACCACTAATGTTTTCTAAATTTTTTAGAAAACATTTACCAACTTTCTTTGAGGAGCCTCATTTCAAAGTAAACTGCTTGAAGATCTTTTTCAGAGAAATAAAATCTATTTAAGAAATAAATAACATATATTTTGCACAGAGATCAAGTAAAAATGAAGCCTGTAAGCAGCACAAACTCTAATATTTAAACTGCAGATTTGCTATCAAGACGAGACGATGACGGAAAAAACTGGCAAAAGCATCAGACGAAACCAGACAGACAGATTTAATTCGTTTTGCCGAGAAAAGATCCAATCACAGAGTGTTGGACTTCACGAAAAAATCGCATCAAGATGTTAAATTTAGACAGAAATGGGATCTTAATAGGAGGTCAACCTACCCAGTTTTCAAACACATTTCAAATGTCGTGTACTCTAATTAATCACAAATAACAACTTACTGACAGAAATGAAAGTTAAGATGAATAATTAAGTTTCTGTCGAGTTATTTGATGACTTTATTTAGTTTTCAGAAAGCAGTACATTTTTCTGTTGAGTTTTTATGAGTTTATCTAGTTTTAGCACGTTTTCAGAAAGCAGTACATTTTTCTGTCGAGTTTTTGATGAGTTTATTTAGTTTTCAGAAAGCAGTACATTTTTCTGTCAAGTTTTTTATGAGTTTATCTAGTTTTCAGTATGTTTTCGGAAAGCAGTACATTTTTCTGTCGAGTTTTTGATGAGTTTATCTAGTTTTTAGCAAGTTTTCAGTAAGCAGTACATTTTTCTGTCGAGTTTTTTGATGAGTTTATCTACTTTTTAGCAAGTTTTCAGTAAGCAGTACATTTTTCTGTTGAGTTTTTATGAGTTTATCTAGTTTTAGCAAGTTTTCAGAAAGCAGTACATTTTTCTGTCAAGTTTTTTGATGAGTTTATCTAGTTTTAGCAAGTTTTCAGAAAGCAGTACATTTTTCTGTCAAGTTTTTTGATGAGTTTATCTAGTTTTTTTAGCAAGTTTTCGGAAAGCAATAGATTTGTCAAAGTGATTTGTGTGATTCACTCACACGCTCAATAAATCTCATCCTACATTCCTACAATATTAGCCGTTTTCACACTCACCGACACTACAGTACAGAGAGCTCTTCGAATAGCTGATTGTCGTTACATCTCCGATTGGCTGATGGTCGTTACATCTCCGATTGGCTGATGGTCGTTACATCTCCGATTGTCTTATTGTCGTTACATCTCCGATTGGCTGATTGTCATTACATCTCCGATTGGCTGATTGGGATGACGTCAATCAGCCAATGGGAGAGCTCTCTGTCTTATCGTGTGGTGCAGGCGAGAAATCTGTGATTGTGAATACAGTCATATATGGTAAGATACATTAATATGATATTTTTGAATTGTTACTTGTAGCTCACTTGTTAACAGCCTATGCAGTAAAATAACACAACGTCATTATTGACTCAACCCTTCTTACAGTCGTCTCCTTTTATTGAAGAGTACTCAAGTACCCATTTATTTTTTCATACTGAAATATTTTAGTTTGACCAAATAGTGGTGAGGAAAGCGATTGAATCACTATAACTGACATTAAAATGATAAATGAAGAATATACAAAAATGAATAATTAATATAACAAAATCATAGTAAATTTTCAATAAAATATTGAACTACTTCGAATTCAACAAGTAAGAAGAGAAATGTTCGTTATGAAAGTTTTTTCATCCCACGAAAATATTCTGAAATGAAGAAATGATTGACCGATGCGAAGCTGATCTGTTGCCAGTATTTCTTGAAGGAGATTAGCTTTTGATGTTAGCAATTTTGAAACACCAACCCCAACAGCCATTAGTCGTTTTCACACCGATATCTCGCCGACACGACAGGACAGGACAGAATTTACTCTGATGAATGGACAGAGCAGGCTATGGTTTATAACTGAGGTCTACTGTTCACAGAACTACTAGTATCTAGACTGAGAGAATGATACAGGACAAAACAGAAGATTTAGACTAAGGAGAAGAGATTGGTGAATGGTAATTCTTCACCTTTTGAAAAGATACGAAGTAAGCAATGAAAATCCTGACAAGATCAGTACCAGAAGGTAACACCATGTTTACTTTCTGCTCTTACACCAACGCACACAGCAACAGACGTACGTATGGGTGGTATGCAGACGGTGACCGGAATTTTGGGACCATATCTTTTGCAAATAACTGGAGAAAGAGACAAAAACAGTGAATTATTCGATATTAGAAAAAAATGGCCATTTGCCCAAAAATCTATAATAAAATTACGTCAAAATCGTTGCATTGGTTCCATTAGATGACATCATTCTACGGCGGTTAATTTTGATTGAATTTTCGAGCGAACTTATCTTTGTTTCTATGTTGAGAGTGCACAAACTGGATCCCCCTATAATCTACCAGTCTACCAAATACCTCACTATAGGGAGATAATACCTTCGCTATACTACAAATAACTCTCACCAATATCCTCTCTCCTTGTATCTTTTTGTTGTCACGTCCTTCTCTCTCACACACTCTCTCTCCTCTCTCACCCACTCACTCTCTCTCTCTTCCACTCTCCTGTTCCTTGTTCCTACTGTGGAACGTGCAAAACCGTTGAATACAAATAAGGAGATCATGTCATAGGCAAGCTAAGGTCATACACTTTATGTTCTGCATGGTGCAAAGAACCATAATGGAATTCACGAGGTTCTATTACATACCCTAGACACTTACATACTATGTAAAATACATATATACTATAAGTAGACATACACACTGAAATACCATGTGTTATCCACGAAATGTCTACTATACTTATAAGCAATGAACCACGTATATATCTGATGTGGTCAATAAGGGAAAGGAGACCATTTGAATGTTATCTTTCAAAGATAGCCTGGAATTGGTTATGCACATTTGATGACCATAACAAACCATATAAGTACAGCACATGCGCAGTAAAGTAATAGTGGTATTATTATGAGGAAAAAATATGTACAGCACAACGTGAGACGATTCTGTTCAGTGGAGAAACTGATTGGAATGATTTGATTTTAGGTGACTAAACTGTATCATAGAGATAAAATAGCATAAGAAGATATAGGTCTTTCATGTTCGAAATTTCAAGCCGATTATTGTCGACTAATGTGAATTACTACTGTTTTGACTAAGTAAGAGTTTAGGAGTTTAGTAAGAACATCTGGTATGAGAGACTTCCAGCGTCACATAGCTTCAAGGAAAAGAACTACTAGGACTATCAGCTTGAGTTAACAGTGAAATTTGCAAGATACCATGGGATACCTTCTTTTTGAGCTTTTTTTATCTACTACTGTATATAATCGAAGATATCTAAATTTTACAAAGAAATTTTCAACAGGCAAGCTATTTCAACAGGGAATTTACAACAGAAACGTTAATTTTAACTGGGAAATTTCATCAACAACGTTGATTTCTATAGTGAGGTCCACGTTATAATGGCAGTGTTTGATTAGCAATGGTATTGCTATCCTATCATTCAACAAAGAAGAAATCTCTATCTCTTTCTCGCTTTGCTCTGTTGCCAGATCGTCTTTTAACAATGTAGAATTAATAATTAACAAAATATTTCATCCTAATCATTAAAATCCATCATGAAAAATTATTTCCAACTCAATAAAATATAATTGATTATTTTAATTGAGAATGAACAGTTGATATCACATCAATAAACCGGTATCAGCTACCGTCTATAGAAGGCATTGCCAAGACAGAGGTTCGGCAACGTTGTTCTGCTATCTTTCTCCACTGCCATTATAACGTGGACCTCACTATATGTATTATGAAACATTTTTGTATAAAAACTGATTCTAATTTTCATGAAACAGGCCCCAGATGGCAAAACACAGAGATGCTGCTAAAGAGTGAGGTATCACTTGAGCAGCTTTAGAGCACAAGTTGGTTCGACAGTGTAGATATCTGAATGTGAGATACATTTAAAATTTTCTAATGAGATTTATTAAACCGTAGAACAAGAGATTAGTGTTTCCAGATTGTGACCTCCTAGAGGAAAACAAAGCAAGTAGACAAGGACAGAATACAAGAGAAAAAGAGGAAAGAAGCAGAAGGCAAGGGCAAACCGTGATTAATTGCAATTGCAATGGCGTCACAATTCGATCATTCACTGTGAATAGCGGTTTCCGTTTTCGTTCCTTTTTCACTCTTTTGTTTCCTCTAATATCCTTCTTTTTCACTCTATTTTGGTCTCTCACTAGTCTTAATATTCTTCCATTCCTTACAATATTATCCATATCCAAATCTATTCCTGCTTTCCTTTCTTTTTCACTCTTTTGTTTCCTCTAATATCCTTCTTTTTCACTACATCTTGGACTCTCACTATTCTTAATATTCTTCCATTCCTTACATATTATCCATATCTATCTTTTCTTTCTCACTCTTTTGTTTCCGCCAATATCGTTCCTTCTCGCTTTATTTTGGTCTCTCACTTCAAGCATAGAGAAAATATACTATAAGAAGATATCCCATGGTATAGGTCGTTTATGTTCCAAATTTCAAGTTGATTTTTGTTAACTCAAGCCTATTACTGTCGACTCCTGTCTATTATTACTGTTTTGTTGGGAGTGTAAGAGTGTAAGAACGAAACAGTATGATAAACTACCAGCGTCACATAGCTACATCAAAAACAAGAAAAAACTACTAGGACTATCGGCTTGAGTTAACATTGAAAATTGGAACATAAGCGCCCTATACCATGGGATATCTACTTGTGCTATATTGTCTCTATGCTATAACGTACAAGTTAGTAGTAAGTTATAGTTTTGATATTTTTCCTTTACTAAAAATATTTCATATTATCCTTGTTACTCTTGTTGCTCAAATATTTATCTTTACTCTTTGCTCCAAGTCCTCATTTCAAGCCTTCTTCAATAAATTATCTGAATAAAAAGTCAAGATGTTGACCAACCACTGATTCATAAAAATCTAGATCTTGGTTTAGGTTTATCAATATCTGTTTTCAGATTCAGACACTGTTTTCTGGTGAATTAAAACTACAAGTAAAGATCAGCTGTTTCCAGATACTAAAATTTCAGATTCACATACTGTTTTTTGGTGAACTAAAACTACAAGTAGAGCAGCTGTATTCATACTAAAAGTCGAGCACTGCTATTGGTGGAAGCCTTGAAATGTCAAGGTGAACGCTTGCGATTGGCCTAGACAAGCCCCTCCCCAATTAGCGGTTCAGACAAAACAAATGGCGATTTATTAAACAGCGGACTACGAACGTACGAATTTCTATTCAAATTTGGAACAAATTCCTATTAGTGTACGACAATTCTTATAAATATTTTCCAATTTTCAACGAACATTCAACTATTTCAAAGTTTTTGTCGATGAATTTTAATTTACGATTAAACTATTAAAATTTAAACTATTTACTATTTAAACTATTCAACGAACAGTCAACTATTTCAACGTTTTTGTCGATGAATTTTAATTTACGATTATCAACGAATATTCATGCTTCTACAAAAATTGAAATTTGCTAGTAATGAATTAAATATTCTATTTTCGGATTTTTAATAATCAGTGTCTCACAAGCCGACCGACTTGTTCTTCTTGAACGAAGATGGAAAATTGAGTCTGAAAAAATGAAAATGTGTCTGAATGCAAAAGAAAAAATCGTCGAGAGAATTAAGAAGGAGGGGAAATGACCAAGAGAAAGGGTGAGAAAAGTGAGAAAAGAAGGTGGTGAAAACGTGAAGATGACAGAGAAGGAGAAAATGAAGAAGAAGAAGAAGAAGAAGAAGAAGAGAAGAAGAAGAAGAAGAAGAAGAAGAAGAAGAAGAAGGAGAAACGTCATGTCAATTATGTAGTGGCAACAGGCTTTTTGATAAAACATTACTGAAGAGAAATTGTTGAACGTGTTCCAAATAGTCGCAGCTAACAGACTACATCTAATAATAGAATTATTTTGCGTTAGTTTTATTATAGAGGAATAGAAAAACGGTCACTTGTAACAGAATTAGAAAAAATAATATTCTATTAGCTGCCATAAAGCTTGACGGTTCAATGAAGATTCACGCATATTATCGACTATGAGAAACAGTACTGTAATAACAAATACATAATACTATAGAATAAACAGTCTATAATATAGCATTAGTATAGACGTTTTCTAAGATAATACATTCAGAACTTTAAAGTCGTGAACTACATCATTTTTAACTTAAAAACTAAGATATTTAGTGTGATATTAAGTCCGGTTTCCGAGCTCGGGATTTAGCTAAGTTCTAGACTTTAAACAGCTGGAGTCAGAAAACTGGCTTTCCGAAACGGGGCGTTTGTATTCCACGTTTGAATTAAATTTCGAAAAACTGGAAAATTAAACACGAAATAGAATAAAGAGAAAATAGTGTGAAGTTTCAGCTATGTTAAATTATTTAGGAATGTTCAATTTCGTCAAGGAAAACATTTCCAATTATAGAAGTGAGAAAATAAAGATTATCATAAAAACCACTACTACGCCTCGTTTCGGAAAGACAATTTTCTGACTCCAGCTGTTCAAAGTCTAGAACAGTGGTCGCCAAACTTATGAGCCTGTGAGCTAGAATTTATAAATCTTCTAGTGAGCTAACAAGGAATATTAGACTGAAGAAAGTATGGTACACATAATGAAATTTTCGCCTATTAAGATACATTTCTAGTGTTGAAATTCACTTATCTCATAGCAAAAAGTATAACAAAAGTTGAAATATACATTTCAATGAGAGCAGTGGGACTCTTTTTGGTCATAAAGTATTTTCTTGATGTTTGAAGTGTACGTTGTAGCCGCCATTCTGATGCAGTTGTCCAAATGATCATCAGTCAGTCTGTACCTATATAGTAGAGCTGAACATAGCTTTCAACCTCAATGCAACTTGAATAACATTTGGATATTTTTCTTTGGTGACTTGACGCCAAATACTCTACAAATAAAGTTGTAGAAAGTGATCTGAGACAGATCATTTTTAAAATCCACAAATTCCATTTCAACTGAAGCCTGATCTCCACCAAAATGTTTTACAACACAAGCTGCAAAATCTCCTGCATAGATCTCTGCAAAAGAGAGTTGATGAATTGTACCTTAATATACTTCCAAAATCTTGAAATCGTTGATCGAACTGTTGTCTCAAGTCTGATAGAATAATTGTAACGTATTCTTGGTTATTGCTGAGGTGCTGTGGAGGATTTCTCTCGTCATTGATTTTCTTCAGTCTGGGAAAGTGTATATATTCAAACTGGACGACATTCTTTTGTACGAGCGTTTCTGTGAGCAACCAAAAACTACCCCACGAGCTACCGGTAGCTCGCGATCGACTGTTTGGCGACCACTGGTCTAGAACTTAGCTAAATCCTGAGCTCGGAAACCGGCCCTAAGCGTATCATTGGAATCCGGATGACAAAATCATAGCACTACATTTTATCTACTTTCGAAGTTGATTGTTTTATTGTAAACAGTGAATTGTTTGTATTCTAAATATAATAAGGAACCAAAAGACTATTCAAATTCAAATTCTTTATTTTCTGCATAAATACAATAACAAGAAATGTCTGTATATCGCAGTCGTCATAACTATAATCATGAATATTGATTGACTTATTCAGTAAGATGAATCAAGTTGATGTCTGAATATCCAGAGAAATTAAAGTTTCATGGAAACCTTTCATTGAACAGTGTTTAGCACAGTAAATATCAGTATAGTGCCAGGAATTTAGCATCGGAGAGGGTCCTTAATTGGTCAAGTTACTTGAACGGAGTACTAGTTCATCAAGAAAACTTGAATGAACTTTGCAAGTTTTCAAGAAAACTTGAATGAACTTTGCAAGTTTTCAAGAAAACTTGAATGAACTTTGCAAGTTTGAATCCAGGATTCAAGCACTTCTTAAAAATACAATAAAATACAACGTCACACAAAAGCTAATATCAAAAAGTTGGCTCGTCAAGGGGCTGGACGCCTATAGTGATGTCCACGTTATAATGGCAGTGGAGAAAGATAGGAGAACAACGTTGCCGATCCTCTGTCTTGTCACTGCCTTCTATAGACTCTTTCTCTCTATAAGATGCGGGGTGGAACAGTCTCTCCAAAAAGAGAAGCCACTCTATAAATGATAACACATTCGATATTAATAATCTATATTATAGTGAGGTCCACGTTATAATGGCAGTGAAGAAAGATAGGAGAACAACGTTGCCGAACCTCTGTCTTGTCAATGCCTTCCATAGACGGTAGCTAATACAGGTTTATTGATGTAATATTAACTGTTCATTCTTGTTTAAAATAATCAATTATATTTTAGTAAGCAAGAAATTATATTTTTCAATAATTTTATAATTTAGATGAAATATTTTGTTAATTGATTATCAATTCTACATTGTTAAAAGACGATCTGGCAACATAGCAAAGCAAAAAGAGATAGCGCTATCTGCTTAGTTGAATGATAGACAAGGATAGCAATACCATTGCTAATCAAACACTGCCATTATAACGTGGACCTCACTATAGATGCAAGTGTTCACAGCTTTACACAGTAACGTTCATTATGTTCCCTGCTTGATCAAGTAGACTTCAGTCAAGTACTAGTATAAGGCCCGGTTGCACAACAGCCAGTTAAAGTTTAACCGTGATTAATTTCACGAGAACCAATCAGAGAAGGCCTTCTTGATGAGACGGCTTTTCTGATTGGCTCTCGTGGAATTAATCACGATTAAAATTTAACCGGCTGTTGTGCAACCGGCACTAAGTCTAGTAATGTGGCTGCAGAAGCCTTGAAACTGTAAACGTGAACCATCAAAACTAAATGAAGTGTTTGATTTGTGTTTTTTATTGTTTACCAAACTTGAAAAGGACGATGTGACGGAAATTGCTACTCTTTTCTGATGGTTTTACAAAAAGCTTCCTCTTATTTTGTATTCAAGTATACTAAAAACATTAGTGACCGACCCAAGTAGCTGTCTGTCAAATGTTTATCATTTGACAACAAATATTGAGTGGGTTGTAAGAATTTTGTAGACCGACTGATATATTGATTAAAGGTGACAGATGAAGTATCTGAAGGCTTCAGTAAGAACAGACTTCAGCTTAAGTGCACTGCCAATCACCGGCAGAGAGTTCAAAACGTTGATTTGATTGAGTGCTTGATTAGAAATAAAATCTAGCAATTGGGAGGTACCGGATTCGATTCCCGGGCTGGCAAATAATTTTTAGATAGTAGTTTTCATCGAATTTCCATCTAGCTGTTAACCCTGTCGTCAATGTCTGCAGTAGCAGAAGTCTTCGGGTGATTTACAGCATTTATTTAGGATTTTCGTTAAATAATAATTATATATTAATTAGCATTTGAATAAATGCATTCTCTATTTAATTCCATCTGTAAAAAGAGAAATAAAATCATCAATGAGTTTAGTAGAACAAACGTGATGATGCGACAAACATGTATTTCGTTTTTCATACCCCGTACATGTATAGGACATTTCTTCCTTTATGTATCACCAGAGAAAACTTCTATAATCTTCAATTTCTGTATTCTGTGGTATCAAATATAGGGAGGTTCACGTATAATGACAGTTTTTGTTTAGCAATAGTATTGATATCCTAGTCATCCAACAAAGCGGAAGGGCACTATCTCTTTCTTGCTTTGCTCTGTTCCAGATCGTCTTTTAACAATGTAAAATTAATAATTGGAATTAACAAAATATTACATCTTAATTATGAAATTATTGAAAAATATAATTTCTTGCTCAATTGACCGAGCGAAGTGAGGTCTAAGATTCAAGTCGACGGTTTGGCATTTCTCTTAATGTTTAAATGTTTGAATGATTAAATGATTATATCCTTATATGTTGCGCATTTACGGCGAAACGCGGTAATAGATTTTCATGAAATTTGACAGGTATGTTCCTTTTTTAATTGCGCGTCGACGTATATACAATGTTTTTGGAAATTTTGCATTTCAAGTATAATATAAAAGGAAAAAGGAGCCTCCTTCATACGCCAATATTAGAGTAAAAATCAGACTATAGAATTATCCATCATAATTATATCAGCTGACAAGTGATTACACAGATGTGTGGAGAAGCCAGTCTATTGCTGTATTTCCATAAGGTCTATAGTTTCAATCAGGTACTTGTGGATGAGAATAGTGCGTGAGGTCTACTGTTCACAGAACTACTAGTAAAATATAATTGATTATTTTAAACGAGAATAAACCTTTAATATTATATCAATAAACTTGTATCCGCTACCGTCTATAGCAGGCATTGACAAGACAGAGGATTGACAATGTTGTTCTGCTATCTTTCTTCACTGCCATTATACGTGGACCTCACTATAGTATAGATTATAAATATAGATGTTTTTTTATTTTTAAAGTGGCTTCTCTTGTGGGAGAGACTCTTCCACCTCGCCTCATAACAAAATATATGGAAGCATGGTTGAGAATAAAAGTAGTATAAAGAATATACAATAGTTCCTTAATTTTGTGAGGAATAGTTCCTTAATTTTGTAAGGATAGTTCCTGAATTTTGTAAGAAATATTTCCTTCTTTGGTAAGGAATAGTTATCTAATTTTGTAAGAAATAGCTCCTTAATTTTGTAAGAAATAATTCCTTAATTTGGCTGAGGAATAGTTCCTTAATTTTGTAAGAAATGATTCCTTATTTTTCTAAGAAATAGTTCCTTAATTTTTTAAGAAATAGCTCCTTTATTTTGTAAGAAATAATTCTTTAATTATGTAAGAAAATAGTTCCTTAATTTTGTAAGGAATAATTCCTAAATTTTGTAGGAAATACTTTCTAAATTTTGTGAGAAATAGTTCCTCAATTTGGTACGGTATGAAATAGTTGATAAATTTTGTAAGAAAATAGTTCCTTAATTTTGTAAGAAACAGTTCCTTAATTTCTAGTTCTAAGTTTGGAAAATAACGGGTGTGACAGAGAATCGGGCGATTTGGCAAGCCTATAATTATTGTCCTTACATCACATAGAGCTCAGTATGGAAATATTTTTTTCAGAATAATAGAAATGAACCCTAAAGCTAGTAAAACTGAAGAAACTATTGAAATATTTACACTGTTCAAATTCCTGTGAAATAATTATATGATTGACACAGGTATAAGAGGGCTTTCTTAAAACTAATGGAACGTCCAACAACTAATATATTTAGAGAAACTATTCGATTTTATCCATTTCTCGTGCGCAAAATTGATTAGAACCTGCGTTATCTTGGCGCCATATATTGCTTTCCCCTTTGTGAAAGTCATAGTAAGCTTCTCACTCCCTCACACACACTCTCTATCTCTCCTCGTATGGTGCAAATGCTATCAGAACATCTTTCTTCGGAACCGTCCAATTAATTTATTGTGACCTAGGTCAGGATCAACGGTCACGATTTCTGTCTCACTCTCTCTCTCTCTCTCTCAAACACTATCTCTCTCATTCTCTCTTACACGGAATCATTGGGTTTCACCCTCTCTCTTCTTTTGCGAAGGCTATCACTGGATCGAATCCACGACTACAACAATATAAAAAAGAATTCTTCCTCTGCACTAATTTTACCTGTTTCAGGAAAACCACTGTTTTCCAACACATCCTTGCTTTGAATTCAAAGTGTCGGTTGCACAAAGGCCGGTTAAATTTCAATCGTGATTAATCCCACAAGAGCCAATCAGAGAAGCCGTCTTATCAAAAAGGCTTTTTCTGATTGGTTCTCATAAAAATTTATCACGGTTAATAATAATATCGAGTGACCTGGCTGGCTCAGGTCTGGTGTCAGATTTTTCAGGTCGCAACTGATCAATTTCAGGGCATCTGACATGACCTAACGACAGCTTTTTAGGCAGCCGGGACCGACGACTTAAAGTGTCCATCCGAAACACGGGAGTGGCCCAAGATAAATATCAGGTTAAAATTTACCAGTTTTTGTGCAACCGGGCCATAGCTTGCTTCCTTACTTGAAACTCCCATTTTCATCTTCAAGTTTACATCTCTTTCTCTTGAATTTATTGCCATGAGTTTATTTGATTAGTCTAATATTTTATATACGCATATCTACTCTCATCTTCTTTAGCTCACATTTTCTCAAATGGTCCAATTTATTCTTCCTTAAATATTATTTTTCAATCTTTATTGAATCACATTTGTTCAAATTAACTCACTTATATCTCATTATGCTGTTTTTCATTTTCATAGCCTTATTCTTCATCTCTTTCCTCTTCTCCTTCCTCTTCTTGTTTTTGTTGTTCTTCCTCTTCTTCTACTTTGCCATTCTCTCTCAAGAAAGTTTCTTATAGGCCTACATCCATTTTAAAGTCCACTTCATTTTAACGTCATCCTTGAAGTAGCCTATGTTCTATAAGTTTTCAAGATGAAACTTCAAGTGAATAAAAATCTTATATGATATATGTGAGTCTTACTTTTCTTCTATTCCACACAAATTTTATCAAGGGGTCAATTTGTGCACTCATTGACCGGGGTTTTAGAGCACTAAAATATTCTATACATTATTGTAAACTTAATTTACTCTTCTTCTAAAATTTGATAGATTGTGGAATTGCAAATGAATAAGAAATTATTCCAAAACACCAACTAACAAGATTTCAAAATTCTCTAAAATGTACTTACAAAACTCAGTCCGCATTGATTGAAAAATCTGGATTATTCACCTGTAACAAACAATAGTAAAAATATTTAGATTATTATAATAGTTTTTTAATACAAAAGCATTGACATTTATATGTATGGCAGTTCAACTTCAATGCAAAGATTTCAATGAAAAATAAGGAAATTGTGAAATTATGAAATTGATTTCGTAATTGAATTAAGTTCCATCAACAAAGAAGACAATGTTATCATCAGTTCAAAATCTATGAAATAGCTAGCATGAAACCCGTGCTATGCAAGGGTCTTTTTTAAGCTTGTCAAACTGAAAACTTGACGTAATGAGATCTTCAAGAATTGAAAATAGGCCTATAACCATCCTCAGTTAATTAAGAATCTATATGCAAAATTTCAAGTTGATCAGTTGAGTAGTTCAGATGTGATGATACGTCAAACATAATTTTCCCATCCCGTACGTGTTTTAGCCAGTTATTTCCTTTATTATATTATAATAAAGGAAAGAATTGGCTCATACACGTGTTTTAGCCATTATTTCCTTTATTATATTATAATAAAGGAAAGAATTGGCTTATACACGTACGGGATAGGAAATTCACGAATGACGCTTCATCACGTCTGAACTACTGGACTGATTAACTTGAAACTTTGCATATAGATTCTCAAATTACCGAGGATGGTTATAGGTCTAATTATTATATTCTTCAAGATTTCAATAGGTCAAGTTTCCAGTTTGTCAAGTTGTTGTATAGATGAGACGTAACTCATGCTCCATGATATACCCAACTCCATCATTTCAGTACCCTATGTATTACCCTAAGTAAATTTATGAGCATGTAATATGTATTTTATTAGCAACATTTGGTGCAAACAATTTATTAGTACACACACTTTTTTCTATGTATTTTAACACGACATGCAGTCAATTATGGATCAAGAAATCATCACCTTTAATTTATTAGTGTTTGAAAATATGAATTTTACAACCTACTCAACAAGAATTTATAGCTTCACGTATGAAACAATACCATTTCTTAGCGGAGCATTGAGCAATTGAGTCATATTCCATTCTATTGACCCTGATACTGATGTGCTATTGTGTAATTAAACATTAGAACATTAAAGTGAGGTCCACGTTATAATGGCAGTGGAGAAAGATAGGAGAACAACGTTGTCAATCCTCTGCTTGTCAATGCCTTCTATAGACGGTAGCTGAGCTGATACAGGTTTATTGATGTAATATTAACTGTTCATTCCAGTTTAAAATAATCAATTATCCTATTATATAATTATTAAGCGAGCAATCTCTGTATTTTTATATTTATATTTGGTTATTTATGTTCAACGGATCTCGGAGACGGCTCTAACGATTTCACGAAATTTGGAACATAGTAGGTTTATGATAAAAAAAATCGATTGCATTAGGTCTCATCCTTGGAAAACTCGCTGAACGACATTAAAAGGATAATTCATCCTTGGCTGAAACAGCTGTGGATAGTAAAAAAGTGAGTGAGCAAGTGAGTATGTGAAAAATCAAAATATCGCATCCCCGAAATTCATAAGATGACATATAGCCAGCTGTGAAATATAAACACGATCATTTTAGAGAATTGTGTTCTGTTTATCAATAAATAAAAATAATGAGCGAAGCTCGGTGCCCCGATATTATTTTATTGAACAATAAATTATATTATTGAATAATTGCATAAAGAATTTTCATAACTAAGATAAAATATTTTGTTAATGAATTGTCAATTCTACATTGTTGAAAGACGATCTGGCAACAGAGCTAAACGAGAAAGAGATAGTGCCCTTCCGCTTTGTTGAATGATGGACAAGGATAATTATAGAGTACAAGAAAGTGACAGAAACTAACAACATTGTGCTATTGAAATTATAAATTTTAAATATTGTTCACAAAAATGTTGATAATAATGTAGTTTGTAATAGATTAATCATATATAGCAGTATTAACATTGTGAATTTCAGGAACTGATAAAATATACATAGATAATAGTTTAGTTTCTAGTTAACAGTAATAAATAGTTATTATTTAACGAAAATTCAAATAAAATGCTGTAATTCCACATAATTTTCATCTGTAAACAGTAATAAAACAGTAGTATTGAAATGATGAATTTCAAGAATTGATAACAAAACGATGATAAAAACAAAGTTCGTAATAAATTCACATCCCAATAAATAAATCAATAATCAACCATTCTACATAAATCAATCCTTAATATTTCAAATAAATTTAATGGCAAGATCATAAATAACGGACGAATTTGACCCGAGATTAAATTTTGGTGAACCCTCTGTCACTACGGTTTATTAAGTTTCCCAATACAGTAATTGAAAACTGTTGATAAAAATTCCAAAGCCGGAACTGCATAGAAATGCATTCAATGCATCGATGCAGTTAGTGTATTATGAGAGTTGCATGTGAAATGCAGTTTCAATATCATTATTACAGTTACTGATAATGGGAAAGTGTTTCAAGGTACCGATAGTTCAACTATAATTATTTATAGGTTATAGATAACGTGATTGACTAACATAAGCTATTAACATTCTTGGGATGGAGTTGAAATTCCGAACAAGTTCACTTATAGTGAGTAAACCAAACTTTCTATTTGATCTGGAAGATCTTGATTTTCATAAACAACTAACGTTTTCGGATGAATTTTAATTTTGAAAACCCTCATGAAAATCAGAAACGGTAGGGTAGACTCAATGCTCTATGTTGGAACAAATTTATGAAATACGGAACAACTACGAAAATTATATATAATGCATATGCAATCATAGGTCAATAAAAGAATTAGAAACACTTCCACTACGAAGATTCAAACAAGTTTCGAAACAACTGCCGTACGAGATTTTGTAGCAGAAAATATTTTGTAGTGAGAGGAGTAGCACAAAGTTACCTTATTTTTTCTCCCCCTATCATTTTTGATGACGTACTTGTATCATCAATAAAGAGAATCAATCACACGGGAATATATAGAAAACATTAAAAATGTTGCTAAAACTGATAATTTGAGAAAACCACAATCAGAAACATCAGGGTCTTCAATTAAGTTATAAGTGGTATGAAAAACCGCAGATTTTGTTACAAATAATAATCATAATACAATTAAAACTACCGAAAAGATGAATAGCCCTAAAAATCATCGAATCGTTGAAAAAAGCTAATTAGAGTTTTAATAACATTGCTTCAATATTATGACATTCTACTGAATAGAATAGAATAGAAACTTTATTGCAGCCATATCTGATGTCTTCAGATACAATACAAAAGAGTCAAATATATTCAACATTCCACTGATTGATATACGATTCTATATTTATAGACAATAAGTACATCATCAAAATGATAGGGAGTGAAAAATAAGATAACCTTGTTCTATTCCTCTCCCAAATTTAGATAAGGTTACACATAGTCCGAATAGGTTAAGTCTTGTAGTTGTTCACTTCACAAAATTTTCAGTCCTTAATTATTTTCACAAAGTAGATTTTTAAATTTAGATGTTTCAAAACCAAACATAGAAGATTTAAATTACATTTCTTCTTGCCCGTTTGAATGTATCAAAGTAGATAATGTATCTTCGAGCATGACACACATGTATGAGCATCGAACTACAACACACCCGTAGAAATCATACTATGTTTGAACTAGCATTATGCATATTGAAAGGATACTGTTACTATGATAGTTGACATACTCTGACTAACGGAAACACTTCAAAAGAATGAAAAGTAACAGTTCTCTGAACTCTGTTACAAATTTGTCTCTATTTTGGTTCATTACCACTCAATGTTTCTAATGTGAGGCAGGTGATTCAGTCCTTCGAATAACGTGTAAACACTATTTCCTGACATATACTTCAATTTGAAACAAATTGCTGTTTACGTTCAGATTAATTCCCCACAGAAATTTCAATAGTATAGCACGTCATTCTTCAATGTAAGATTGCCCAAAACGGTTCCAATTGAAGAGGTGGATTCCAAAAGGTCTTAAGTCAAAAAGTAATTTCTCAGAAACTAATTTTTTCTATTTTTGATAATATAATTGAATTATTCTAATCTATACAACAGTCCAAATGTAGCTAGGTTATGTGGCACCTCAAAATTCTTCAATTACACACTCAATATTGTGATGAATCTTTCAAATAGATCTCATG